>NC_057794.1:153233515-153238485 GCF_018294505.1 Triticum aestivum | reverse complement strand
GGCGGCGGCGCGGGTCGGACGTGTCTGGCCTGGCAATTTTTGTCCGGCGGCGGAGAGGGAGCGGGGCTAGGGTTTAGGGTTGGAGGGGATCCGGGAATTTCGGAAGGGGGTCTAGTTTTATAGGTAGGAGGAGCTAGGAGGCTCCAAATTGAGCATGGTTTTCGGCCACGCGATCGTGATCGAACTCTCTAGATGATGGAGAGGGTTTAGGTGGGTTTTGGGCCAAATTGGAAGGGTGTTGGGCTGCAACACACACGAGGCCTTTTTGGTCCCTCGGTTAACCATTGGAGTATCAAACGAAGTCCAATTGGCACGAAACTTGACAGGCGGTCTACCGGTAGTAAACCAAGGCCGCATGGAAAGTCTCGGTCCAATCCGGAAATGTTTAAACCCCACACACGAAAAGAGGTAGAAAGGACCACCGGAGGAGATAGGAGCGCCGAAATGCAAAACGGACAACGGGGAAAATGCTTAGATGCATGAGACGAACACGTATGTAAATGCAATGCACATGATGACATGATATGAGATGCATGACAAAGGCAACAACACACGGAGACAAAAACCCGAACCCGAGGAAAATAAAATAACTTAGTGCCGGAAACGGCAAGAGTTGGGATACATATAAGGTAAATTACATCTGGGGTGTTACATAGTCGGCCCGAGGACTTGCCACCTTGCACTACGAAATGCTTCCTGCAGCCGGACAAGTAATGTGTGGCACCTAAGCCGTCTCCTGCCAGAAGCTGCAGCTCGCAGAGCGACTGGACGGTGGGCAGGAGTAAGGTAGAAAGGGTGCCCATATGAAAAATGGCTAAGGACAGAAGCATGGGCATAGTCTGAGCCGGCTTCCCGCCTCTTACGACCGACTGTTGAGCAGCTGGCTCACCGTATTCTACTTAACTAGACAAAGAACTCTAAACGGCTAAGTACTTTCCTTCCCAAAAGAATCTAAGTACTTGATCCAGCAACAGTCCGCAGAGCGGCTGTCTGACTGGCAAGATGGCAACCAAGGGAAGGCGGCAAAGGAAAAAAGCCAAAGAGCAACAGGCAAGAAGAGATAGAACTCGGAATGTATTTACATAGCAAAGGACTTTGGCCAATCTTCAAACATCAGTTCAAGATACACCCCGCGGGTGGAATTGTGCAAAATTAACAAAGTTCATCGAGACCGATAAGCAGGTATAGACAAAGGTAAAGTGGCAGCCTAGGAAGCAGCAGGCGGGCTTGGTGGAACGGCGGAATCAGCAGCGCCGGCTAGTGGAGCGGCCGGCTGGGAAGTCTCCGCTTGGTTGCCTCCAGTGGTAGCCGGCTCAGTTGGGCGTGGCTCATTGTTGGAGGCGCGGTCAAGCTGAGGCTGGCCGTCCGCTCTGACCTCCGGCGCCTCCCCTTTGCCTTCCTCCTCTGCCCCGCCTTCTTCCTCGCCACTAGAGTCGATCAACTCTGGTGAATCCTCGCCGTCAGCCGGATTCATCCTGAACCATTCTGGCGGCGCCTCGTCGCCATTCTCAACCTGCTCCGATACGAAGACGCTGGTGTCAGTGTACTCGGCGATCGACGCTGCGCGCTTGACGAGGTCATCTTCCACGCCCGCCAACTCCGCCTGAGCTTCTAGCCGGAATGTGGCTAGCTGGGCTAGACTCAGCCCAGGATACCATGCCTTGACGAACTCTAAGGCCCGACGCGCTCCAGCCCGGGCCGAAGAGACCTTCCAGGCTTCAAGGCGGCCAGCCGCTACCTCCAGCTAGTCGGAAGTCCGACTTGGGGTGCATGGTGCCGGCATGTCCGGCCACAGGGCAGCGATCGCCTGGGCACCGACACGTTGAAGCCGGCGCAACATCCGGTGGGCCGGCCGAAGATGAGCCTCAATGCTCAGGATCTTCTCATTAAGGGTTCGGGGGGAGTCAGCGGCGATCTTCGCGCCATCCACCCTCCGGCCTTCACGATCAGCCTTGATGGCCTGGTTGGCGGCGTCCGAGTGGCCAGGGAAGAAGTCTTCCAGGACAGGAAGGCAAAGAGCCAAATTAGAGATTAGAAGCCGGCTCGACCAACAGCCGGCAACTCAAAGAATAAAAGTGAGGAGAGGCTCACTATCGACGAGATCCTCGATCTCATGGAAGCCGGAGGACGGCATCGCCTCCATGTCGGTCCAGGAGGAGCGCTCGGACGCGAATTTGGCAAGGAGGGCGGTCTCCTTGTCCTCTCCCTCTTTCAGGGCCTTCTTGAGCAGCTCCTTCTGCTCCGCCAACTGCGTGGCCAGCCGGTCGCGCTCCTCAACCAGCTGGTCGCACTCCTCCTTGGTGCGCAGGGCGGTGTTGGCCTTGCCCAGCTGCTGCTGCAGGGCGGTGTTGGCCTCTCCAAAATAAAGAGGAGAACAAGGTGTTAGTTACCAACAAGGAAGAAAAGTCGCCGAGGAGATCCGGCCCGACTGCTCAGTAGTCGGCTCGATTCGCGAGGACTACAGCCCACGGAAAATCCGGCCCGACTGCTCAGCAGTCAGCCTGAATCTCGGGGACTATAACCCGCGGGTGCGCCAGCGCGCCCCCGCAGAGAAGGAAGAGGACTCACTCCGGCTTTCCGACAAGTCAGCGGTCCGCTTGGCCAGCTCCTCGACATTGGCGTTGAAGGTGGTCACGCGAAGATTGTGGTAGTCCTGTGACAAAATTTCAGACAAGTATTCGTAATTGGAACTCGCCGATCAGAGATCCGAGCCGCCTACTCGGCAGCTGGCCCGAAACTCGGGGACTACACCCAGTGGGTGCGCTGGCCCGCCCCCACTGAGAAGAACAAGAAACAAAGACAAAGAAGAAGGGAACATACCCGGATGGCTTCTCGCGATGCCAGATACGCCTTGGTGTAGTTTTTGATGGAATCACCCTCGGCTCGGAGCTTGGCTTGGATGTCCAGAAGCGCCCGGTTCAATGGGCCCGTCCCGCCTCCCCGCACCCACCCAGTGGGCGCGGCGCTCATCGCTTCGGTGTCCAGGATCATGGAGCTCGCGGCGCCAGTCTCCAAAGGGCGCGACGCCGAAGCCGCCTTCGCAAGACGGCGATGCATCGGCACGCCGACCTGGAGAACTAGTCCCACCACCACCTCGTCTTCAGTCGGTGGCACCAGCGGGTTCGCCGGCTGCTCGCCTTGCGTGCTCCCAGATGGCGGCAGTGGCAGCACGATCACGTCCGGCATGGCGGTGTCGCCGCCATCCCTCTCCATGACCTGGTTCTCACCGCCGGCCTCCCCAGTCTACGCCATGAACTCCGGGGGTGGCGGCGCGGAGTTCAGACGAATAACAAAAACCGCCGACTGGCGGTGCGCGCTTCTTCAGCTCGCTTCCTCACCACATCGGCGGCCTGTGCCTCCGCCAGACTCTTCTTGGCAGCGGCCTCCACCTTCCCAGCCGACGCCTTCTTCAGGCGGGCGGCTTCCTGCTCTTCACGCACCTCTCGTGCGTTCCGCTTTGTCGCCTCCCGGAGGTCGGCGGCAGGGTCAATCTGCCTAGTGGTAGCAGAAGTCTCCGCCGACCCCACTATGGAGGCGGCAGCGACCTTATCAAGAGAGAGGGGAGCCCTGGACCCAAGGGAGACAAGCAAGAAAACTCAGACAAGATCATAGAAAGAAAAAATGAAAGCGCAAGAAAGGTAGCACTTACGCGGAGACTAGCAGCGGCTTCTTCACTTCCTTGCGGAAGCGGTGAGCCTTTGCGGCCGCCTCGTCCCGCTTGGTCACCGCGGCTAAGCCCTTGGGCTTCTTCGGCCGGCTACCGAATAGGCTCGGCGCCACGACCAGCCTTGGGCGTCCAACGCGGCAGAAGAGCTCACGCCAGGCTGGCCGGCTCCTGGCTGATGGCGTGGGGCGACCTCCTCCGTGTCATCGTCAGGCCAGTCCTCGGACCACCCACTTCGCCACTTCCTCCCTCGGTGTCGTCCTCCAAGGCCGCCGCCCCCAAGTCGGGGTCGTCGACGTCGCTCTCCGCCCGGTCGGGGAGGAATTCGTGGGCCGGCCCCACGGTGCCGGCTGCCGAATGGAGGGGGGGGGTTCTGACCAAAGCCGATTGGTCAGATTGGACAAGACGGACTCGGCGGCAAAGGAGTCAAAGAAAAAGGAAAAGAAACAACTCACCATGGGCGGAGGGTTGGCGCGTGAATACGGCTCCTTGCCGAACTGCCACTCTCCCGTGAGCTCGCAGTTCGCAAGGTAGTTCACCATGTGGGCTACCTCCGCATGAGGCATCTCCTTGGTGCACAGATGACTCAGGTCCCGATGCCCGCTCATCTAGCAAATCATGTGGGGCGACTTTGGAGTGAGAGCACTCGGCGCGCCATGAAGGCGGCCAGCAAATCCAGCCCGGTCAGGCCCTCCGACTGTGTCAGCACTCGGAGTCGCGCGATGGTGCTGGCTCCTGCGGGCGTCAGCGTCCTGGCCCAATACGACCAGTTGGGCTGCCTCCCAGCTGGTGGGCCGGCCACGTAGGCCGGTAGATTGACCTAGTCACCTTCCGTGAAGACGCTCTTCACGTAGAAGTATGGCCGCTCCCACATCTTCACCGACTTTATCAGCCGGATGGGGGGAAATGGGTTGTCGGCCCCCGACCTCCGCACGACGATGAATGCACCGCACTGAGCCGGCATGCCTGCAGCTTGGGTGCCAAGCTTGGAGTAGAAGAACTCCCCCCAGAGCTCGATGGTGGGGAGAACACCGAGGAAGCCTTCGCACAAGGCGACGAAGGCAGACAGCAGCACCATCGTGTTGGGGGTGAGGTGGCGCGGCTGGAGACCATAGAATTCAAGAAAGGCGCGGAAGAAGCCACTCGCCGGAGGGCCAAGTCCACGTAGGCAGTGCGAGCGGAAGACGACCCGCTCGCCCTCCTCTGGCGCCAGCGAGATTTCCTTCTTCGGCGTGAGGCGGACCCTCACGAAGTCCTTGCCGGGCAGCCGCTGTGTCATGCGAAGGAAATCTATGTGATCATCGTG
>NC_057794.1:153214850-153233167 GCF_018294505.1 Triticum aestivum | reverse complement strand
GGAAGAAGAGCTCATCGGGAACGAGTCACCGTGGCGCTCGGCGTGGCTTGGGGCGCGGCGGCGAGAGCAAGAAGAGGAGGAAGCAGTGAGGAGGAAGGGCACGTGTGCTCTGCCGCTCCCCCTCCTCCCCCTACTTATAGACCAGTGGGCTGCACAGCCGAGGGGGCGGGTGTGGGATTTACTGCGCCCACTACCCCATGCCTCCCACATTTATCGCGCAAAGTTACTGCACGCAGTAACTCCGCGGGAATCTCAACCATCCGCCCCGGCCGCAGCGGATCTGCTCGCGTGCCGTGGCGTGGTAGTGGTGGGCCCCGCCTATAGGCATGTCCTGTCGTGCGCATGGGTGGGCAGACTGGCCCGGCCGCACGTCGCCACGTGACAGGCCTGAAACGGGCGGCGGCCCGGAAGCTTAGCTAGCATGCCACTAGGATCCCGCCGAGGCGTTCGAAAAAAATTTGGACAAGTCAGATTGGGTGAGTCTAACTCCTGCCAGTCGGCCCGCCACAAGCCGAACGAAGCTTCGCTTCAAGCACTCGGAGAAAGGAAACTGCTGAGGCTCCTCGACCAGTCGCCCGCGGCGCCTCACCAACTTCGGGGACTACTGTCAGAGTAATGGGCCACGGGTAGGCTAACCCGACGCCCATAACCTTTCAAGACATCGGGGCTGACCGCGCCCCCAGGATGCCAAGGTAAAGAGCCGCCTTCTGGAAGCCGGCTGGAGAAATAGCCGGCTGCCCGTAGATGGCCGAGTCCAGAAGGCCAGGTCGAGACGAGCCGACTCCTGCCAGGCGGCTTCCAGAGAAGCCGGCTCCGAGGATTCGGCCCGCGGTCCCTTCGAAGCCCGTACCCACATCAAGGGGGACGGGGCGGGGGATGGCTACAGTGCAGCCCATCCCCTTCCCTTCCTAAGGGCTGGCGCGGCCACAGTGCGTTGTACCAACAAGGAGCCCCGCCCGGCGCGGCACTATTGTCATGCCAGCCCTGACATCACCATGGGCAGGCGGAGTCCTGCCCCCACGACGGCATGTCTGTATGGCCCAAGGACGACGGGCCCCACCAGCCAGCGAGAGTCCAGAAGATGGCTAAGAGCCCGACCAATCGGACCCGATGGGAGTCGGCCCCTAGGAGTCGGCCTGCTCCTCCCACGGGCCCCACGTGCCATTAACCAAACAAGACGGGGAGTGGCTACAGTAATCGCCCGCCATGATGGCGGTGCTGTAGCCATGATCCTTCGACCAAGCCTGCGTCATTAGAAGCGCGGCTATAGTGATCAGCAGCCAGCAAGACCCCCAATCGGCGGGTACGGCCTGTCGGCTCCTGTCAGGACCCCGACTCAATGCCACATCGATCTAGCATGTAACACCTCATATCACTTTGCGGCCTCACGCACGGTATTCCCACGGGTGTCGCCTTACCTTTGCCCGGGACCGTTTGCGCCTTTTGGCACACGTATATGACAGTGTCGCTAGCATCCATATGGTAAGGAGCCCGGGCTGACATGGCTAGTCGTAAACCCAAAGTGGCACAAACTTACAGGGACAGACATCCATGACCCAGCATCGAACGTGTCAGTCATCAGCGAGTGAATCCAGGCTGTAGCACTAGGCTAGCAGGACTCCGGTGAACCGGGCTGTAGCGGGCTAACAGGACTCCGGTATTCATCGCGTGACATTTCCCCGAAGGGACAGACACAGGAACGAAGAAGGACACATGCCGGCTAGCCTAAGTGTTCTGGAGCAGTAGCAAGCTACCATGGCTCGGTGGAAACACTAGGAGACATTTCCCGGTAAGAGAGGCTACTAAAGATAAACAACTAGATAGTCAGATCCCACACATACCAAGCATTTCAATAACATACACACAATATGCTCGATATGTGCAATACAACATGGCATCACAAAATGACTCTACGACTCAGTAGTTTATTCAATAGGCTCGGAGGAGCGAGATATTACAAACATGGGTCTCATGACCCAACAATCAGAGCATACAATTCAAGCACAAACGGAAGCTATCATGTCTGAGTACAGACATCTATAAATGGAAAAAGGCTGAGAAGCCTAACTATCTACCAGATCCTACCGAGGGCACAAGATCGTAGCTGAGGTAACAAGCTAAACGTCGAAGTCCACGCGGTACTACTAACGAGACTGAAGTCTCTCTGCAAAAACATAAATTAAGCAGCGTGAGTACAAATGTACCCAGCAAGACTTACATCAGATCTAACTACATATGCATCATTATCCACAAAGGGGGGGTGGTGGAGTTTAACTGCAGCAAGCCAGCTTTGACACGGTGGCTATCCTGAACTACGACTGCAAGTAACTCTCTTGAGGTGGCGCACACGAGTCCACATATTCACCATATCAATACACCACTATGGATCCGCTCCCGTCTCCCTACGAGAACGCCATCCATAGCACTCACGCTTATCTTGCGTATTTTAGAGTATCCACTTTCACTTGTCTATGAACTATGCAAGGGGTCCAAGTTTCCATATCCGAGGAATCCGGCTATTCGAATAGATGATGTTAACCCTGCAGGGGTGTACTTCTTCACACACGCTCTCGCCACTTACCGCCCTGTACACGTCATGTACCTCGGCAACCTTCAAGCGGAAACAGGGCGAGGGAGTCGGCCACGACCTGACTAACCGAACAAGTCTCTAGTCCAGGTTTATCGCCTATTCGGGTTCCATCCGCAAGGAGATCCGGCCGGGGTGTCGCTTACGGCCCCAAACGATGTGAGCAGGGTTCCCAAGCCCACCATCCGGGTGCCACTTGGTACACCGTGCCACTGTGCCTAGTCTGTCCCAAGCCCACCTGTACCGGGTGCCACTTGGTAGACTACTAACACTACCTACAAACACCAGAAACTAGTTGCAACTCCTGGACAGAGATCATGTTGATTAATAAGTCGAGAGGGGTCGAGTTACCGGAACCCAATGTGTAGTAGTAACTGTTCATGGATCACAAACACAGAACTCGGTTCTTGAGGACGGCTGCAATGAGACAACCCACCATGCACTCCTACATGGCCTCTCACCGCTACCTTTACGAAATCGTGTTCACACATTTAGCTCACACACAGTAGGACATGTTCACACGCCTCTAATTCATCCCCAATGAATCAGACCTGACTCAACTCTAAGCAATAGCAGGCATGACAAACAAACATGAATGAGTAGGCACAACAGGGCTCAAACAACTCCTACTCATGCTAGTGGGTTTCATCTATTTACTGTGGAATGACAGGTCATGCAAAGGATAAGGGGTTCAGCTACCGCAGCAAGTAACAGTTGAATCGTTGTTGTCCTAATGCAGTAATAGAGAGCAGGAGCGAGAGAGTAGGATTGTATCAGAATGAACAAGGGGGTTTTGCTTGCCTGGCACTTCTGAAGATAACATTGAGTCTTCATCAGTGTCAACGATCACATCATCGGTATCACGTCTATCGAGAGGGGACAAATACCGGCAACACAGAAGGGAACACAATCAATGCAATGCACAATATGATGCATGATCATGACATGGCAAAATGAATGTGTTTTGGGCTAATGCAACTAGCAACAGATTAAATGAAGTTGGTTTGAATACAAGATTCAAATTCAAACTCCATATGTGATTATTCAAATGCCATTTAATTGATTTGTGCTAAACAGCAGCTATAAGTTATTCTAACATGCATGAAAATGGTACAGATGGATTCCTTGAATTTTTCTGATAATTTTTCATATATAAATTATTTAATTTGGAGTTACGGTTAATTTTCTATGATTTATTGAAGTTTAGGGCATTTTCTGAAATTCCTGAATAATAGTAAATCCAGAAATGAATTATGGCGTCAGCACCACGTCACAGTGACGTCAGCAGGGTCAACTGGGCTGGCTCGGGTCAAACCTGACGTGTGGGGCCACACGTCAGTGACACAGGAGCTAATCCCGGTCAAACCCAGCACTGACTGGGGTTTGACCAGGGGTGGGGCCCACTGTCAGTGGTTGTGGGTTTAATTAGTGGGGCCATTAACACTAATTAAGCGTGCCCCGTCGGCAGTCGCCGGAGTATCGCCGGCGGCGACCATTCCGCACGGCGGCACGGCTTGGATTTGAGCTAGGGGCGATGGTTTGGCGCGCGGTTTGGCTCATTAGAACGTCCGCAAGGCGGCGCGGCCAGCGGTGGCCGTGGCCGCGGCTGGGGTGGCCGGTAGCGGCAACTACGGCGAGAGAGGCGGCGACCGGAGCTCGGGCATCGCCTAAGACGATGCTATGGTGCGGCTACGGACGAACCGATGGGAGTTTTCGGCTCCTGGGAACATCTCGAGCCCGAGGGCGTGCTCAGACGCGAGCTAAGACACCTGTGGCCACGGCGGTGCCATGGCCGGCGGCGAGAAGCTCTCGGCCGCGACGGGCATCGGTGTTAGAGGAAGAAAACGGGCCAGGGAAGAGGGGGAAACAGCACAGGAGCTCACAGCGGGTGCAGCGGTGGCCTCGGCGAGCTCGGGGAGGCACCGGAGCCGACGAATTTGACGAAGATGGCCGGCGGTCCCGAGGTTGAAGAAGACATCGAGGGTGGTGTTGCGGCACGTCCGGGGCCTCGTGGCTCGTTGAGGAGGTAGAGGGAGGACCGGCGGAGCTTCCTGGGGCGTCGGTGAGCCGTGGGGTGGCCGGTAGCCACGGTGGGTCTCGTCGGTGGCGGCGGCTCCGTTCGGGTGAGGAGAACAGAGGAGGGGGAGAGTGTTCCGGGGAGAGGATGAGGACGCGGGAGAGTGAGGAAGAGAGGCAGGGAGGTGCGTGGCGTCTCCGAGCGTCGAGGAGGAAGCAGGAGGTGGCCGAGGCCTCTCGGGCGCGCGTCACGCCTCGCCTCTGTCCTTCTGGCGAGGGAGGAAGACGACAGGGGAGGGGTGGAGATGGGCTGGGCCGGCTGGGCCGGTTGGTGGCGCCAGGTAGGCTGCGGGTAAGTGGCCCAGGTAGGTTTCCTCTCTCTCCTGTTTTATTGTTCTGTTTGTTTTATTTTTATTTAATCTTTTGCCACTGTTTTTGAATTTAAAATAATTCAAACAATGCCAAAAGCTCCTCTGAATATTTTTATTTTGCTATATGGACTTTTCCAAAAGCTCATAAAATATTTCAGGGGTATTTGAAATTATATTCTAGTTATATGAATATAATTCAAATTCAAATAGCTAATGATTTAAATTCAAAGTCCCAAAAATAAATCCTTAAAAATGTTCAATATTTTGGTTGGGACCAGAACCCTTACCAAAATTATCAAACATTTAAGAAGAGCTTTTTGGAGCAATGAATGAGATTTTTAGGGTTTTTGCCCTTCTTTTATTTAAGTTTTTGAGGCTTCCAAAATTCCTCAGTTCAGGTTTCAAAAATTTAAACATGATGCTCAGATGGAAGCAGGCATAGGACAGGCCAGAACTAGGGGTGTGATAGCTCCGTACCAGATCGGCGGGCCCCAGCAGTCGGTGGAGAAGTCGGCGGCCGAAGAGACTGACGGCTGGGCCTGCGCCCAGTCATATTACCCTTGTACCCCTAGGGGGTAGGCCTATATAAACCCCCAGGGCACCCATGCAAAGGGTTCGGACCCATTAGAACTAGGCCAGAGATATAGGAAGGAGAAAGCTAGCCTTGCCTTCTCCTACCTCCAGATACAGATCGAGGAGCACCCTTGTACTCACTTTGCCTTAGTGATCATGCGGAGACCCCGTAGAGCAGGACTAGGGGTGTTATCTCCTAGGAGAGCCCCGAACCTAGGTAAAGTACACCGGCGTTCATGTCTACGCCTAATCCCGCTTCCAGGCACCGGCGACGTTCTATTCGCTCCCACCATGATAAGGCATCCTTTGGCATATGTCACACCCAACCCCCGACACTCGAACAACCTGAAGTCGGACGAAGTTAGGAGCCCATCATCATGCAGCTTCTTCATGTGTTTCAGACTAATATGTCCAAGCCAGAAATGCCAGAAGTATGTCAGATTTATCTCATTAGGCTTATGCCTCTTGACATTCACGTTATAGACTGGTTCATGTTCTAGATTCAATATAAATAGCCTATCAACAATGGGTGCATAGCCGTGGAACATACCATTCAAATAAAACAAGCAACCATTGTCCTTTAAATTGAATTCATAACCCTGACTCATCAAACATGTGGCAGAAATAATGTTCCGACTAAGTGCATGAATGTAATAACAATTATTCAATTCCAAAATAAATCCAAAAGGAAGCTGGAGGTGCATCGTGCCGACCTCCAATGCAGCAACTCTTGCTTTGTTGCCGACCTTGATGTCAATCTCCCCTTGTGCCACACGCCTAGTTCTTACCAGCCCCTGCATCAAGTTGAAAATATGAACAACCGATCCGGTATCAAATACCCAAGAGCTACTAGGTATGTCATCAAGGTAAATGTCTATAACATATGCAACAAGTGTACCTTTGCCTGAGCAAGCATTTCCGGCCTTCTTGCCATGCTATGCAAGCCACTTGCTATAGTTCCTCTTCCAGTGACACGTCTCCTTGCAATGATAGCAAATGGTCTTCGAGTCCGGTCCAGACTTCGGCACAGCAGCGGAGGTTACCGTCTCTGTGCCCTTTGCCTTAGCCTTTTTCTTGGACCAACTCTTCTTGAACTTAGCCGATTTCTGCACCATCAACACTTGATGTGTGCCTTTCGTAATATCTTGTTCTACCACTTTGAGCATCCAATGCAATTCAGTGAGCTTCTTATCCATGCCATGCATATGATAGTTCGAGATGAACATCCCATAGCTAGGCGGAAGAGAACCTAGAACTGCATCAGTAGCCAGCTCATCCAAGAGCGGGAAGCCCAAACGATCCAAAGCCTGCACATATTCGATCATCTTGATCACATGTGGGCTCAGTGGATCACCTTCCTTCAGCTTGCAATCCATCAAGGATCGCCAAATGTTGAACCTTTCGGTCCTAGCCTGTGTCTGAAACATGCTCTTGAGACTCTCAATCATATCGTAAGCCTCAACATTTTCAAAATGTTGTTGCAAATTGGGCTCCATACAAGCCAGCATCACACAGTTGATCTCCGTTGATTCATCAACGAGTTTCTGGTAGGCATTCTTAGCTGTGGCACTAGCATTATCAGCAGGTTCCTCTGGAAGTGGATCCTCTAGAACTTGTTCCTTTTTATCATGCTTGAGAACAATTCTCAGATTTCTATACTAGGTGGTAAAGTTTGTTCCGTTTAGTTTACCCTTTTCCAGAATTGATTTCAATGCAAAGTTGGGTTGAGCAGGTGGTGCCATTGATCTACAACAGAAAATATGCAATCACTAAGCAATGTGTTTGTGTAGAGTAATTTAAGCCTTAAATATAAATACTCCCACTAAAGTTGGCATCCCTTTGCAAACTCTAGGTGATTCAGGATCCGACTAGCACATGCGACTAGTGAGCTTTAGCATCACTGCTAGACAACATGCCTATCCGGTAAGAAACTCCTTGCTAATCATATCTCTATACGACTCCTGTTCGTCGGGGAGGTATCTCATACCCCGGCCCCCAACCTTCTTTGCCACAAGGCCCAAACCCATTTTGATAGCCTTGTCAAGTTAACCTGATGCAGTGCATGTCCGTGTCCGACATGAACCCTTCAGTTCAAGGACACCTAGCAGTGCCCCAATTTTATGAGCCCACTACTAGACGTACTTGACGTGCGAAGGTGCAACATCGGGAATGGCAATTTACTTGATATTCACGAGGGATCTTTCTACCATTCAAACATGCATAGAAAGTAAGAAGCATAACAATCACAAATAAACATATATTGTGAAATAGCATGGCTCCTTCATGGCAGTTCTTCCAGGTAGGCTCCGACTCCGATGACCATCTAGGAACTCCATCTTGTTTGTCACACCGGGACGCCAATCTACCAACCTGATCTCTGTAATCCAACTACTACAACTAGTAATGAATTTTACAAAGAGTCACAAGTCAACACACAGGTCGTTATATAATATAATGACAACACTTTGGCTCCTGCTGGCTAACAAACATGACACGCAGGCCATGTATAATTTACACACATGCATCACATACACATGAGCCATACTATTCACATCAAACCTGCACAATAGAGTTATGCATAGAATCGCATTCTACCAGTTTGCGTGATCGTGTACGAAATACAAGGCGCTACGCACACGGCGGTCCACGGTGCCTCAACGTTTGCCGGAGAGCCATGGTGTCGTGTTGTTTGAAATTCATCCCCATTTCATGCATGGGACATAAGCATCAACCCATTCACACATATATCATTTTACAACCCATTTTGGTGCACCGGAGCATGTGCATGCAGTTTAACTTTGAATTGTGCACCTGAAATGCCTAGAAAACCAAGTAATATATAAAAATGTCCAAACGAACCCTCAATAATTCCAAACTTTTTACGACACACCTATAGTTGCATGTTCACTGCAGACAAAAGTTCTAGCAATTCAAACACCATGCTATGCAACTATGAACCCATTATGTAATTTAAATCAAGACGAAAAATCAAGTAGATCGCACAAAGTTCATTATCACTAACCGTGTGAGATGCAACACAAAATATCTTGGAGCTGTGGGGTTCTACGGTAGGGTGCGTCGACTGCAATTAAAATTTTCATACATGCAGAACAACCAAGAACATGCTACGGGAGATGGATCACGGTTTGTTACCACTAGACGCACAGTGTCGTGCAGTGGAAGAAGAGTTGGTGTAGCACGTCTGTGTGGATCGTCTCCTCGTCCGATCTCCCTCGAACAGCCGGTCGATGGATCCCACGTACAAGTTCGCTGGAGCGGCGCAGGTGCACTGCCTCTAACGGTATCCGCGCGTGTAGGAGGAACATCGTGCGGTGGACTGCTAGGTCTGATCACACAACCAGCGGCGAGTGGAGGTGTCTATTCGCAACACATGCAAACCCTAGTGACGGCACCGAAGTGATCAAATCGACTGAGTGTGCAGCACATCCACTTTATATAGGCGTCCGTCATGGGCTCAACACTTGGGCCTCGCACGGACCCTAAAGGCCATAAATCTACTCGTCCACAATCCGAATAAAGATCGGATCACATCCGACCAGTGTCCTCGGATCCGACCTCATAGGTTCCTTCCCTTAAGCGCGTGACCCCTTAGCTTCAAGCCGGCTTGGTCACAGTTCGGATCACCACCGAACTGCATGGTTGGTAGCGGCCCCTAGCAAGGCATGCCGATCACCAAGCAGACTATGAAGCTGGTTAGGTGAACCTATACATCACACTTCCATTCCTTTTGCCACAAAATATATGTTGTCAGGCTCAAGGCGAGTTTGTCATCCTTTTGCTAGCCCGACCTCTTTCTCGTTCCAGTGATGCCGACCACAAACTAGATTATCTCATAATCCTTGTCGCATGGCCATGCTTATCCTGGTCAGATCACACGAGGGGCCCAGAGTATATCTCTCCTGATCGGAGGGGAAAATCCCATCTTGCTCGACCATGTCTCGCAACATGGGTCTGGACAAGCCCGAAACCTACCTTTGTAACTACCCAGTCACGGAGTTGCGTTTGGTTGGCCCAAAGCAACTCTGTCACCATCCCGAGTACATGCACCAGCTTAGGTCTTAGGACATAGAACGTATGTTGTACTAGAGACTCACAGATGACATATCGCTGCATCTCATAGTTGGGTCAGTCCGACTCGGACCTTATCTCGACTCGGATCCGACTACATCGAATCCGACCAGATCCTTCCATGTCCATATTATCCGGTTAGCATCCAATGCCCCATGGCTAGTGAGTCCAAGCCATCGACCGTGTTATATGCTAGTCTAGTTGGCCATGCGTCCACATAGCCCTTTCGACTAGGGACCTTTTAGGACAGTCATCATACAATGCATGGTCCCACAAACAAGTCACGTACTTGCTGATACACATCATTGATAATGTCCAAGGACTATCTTTATTCATAAACACATAGGAAATATCATCATACATGATTTCCTCTAGGGCATATCTCCAACAGGAGCACCGTCGGGGTATAGTACGCATACGGCTTATGCAAGAAAGTGTGTCGGCTACAATCCACAGTTGGCATGTCAAGCACACTAGCTCGCTTCCCAAATATCATTTCACTGTTCAATCGTCCCCGGTGAAAGATGGGGATGTGGACCTACTTCGTGAGGGAAAATTTGGCGGCCCACTCCGGCAAGAGCGCGGCCGCAGCCGCCAAGCGTGTGCTAACAAGCTTTGTGAGCGTGGCCGCAATCTACGACCGGGCGGCCAAGGCAGCCCAAACGGCCGCTGTTGCTTCTCAGGTGGCGGCAGAAACATCTGCCTCGGGGATAGCAACTGGCGTGAGCGGCGCATCAACTGTTGTTATATTATCATTCTTGAATGTTTTATAATCATTTTATAATCATTTTTATCATTTTTTGGTACTAACATATTGACATAGTGCCAAGTGCTAGTTTCTACTTTTTTGCATGTTTTTTTACATTGCATGTAATCACTATCAAATGGAGTCCAAACACAGTGAATTTTTTTGTGGGTTTTTTTGGGAGCAGAAGACATCCAATGGGTCGAAGAAGCGCCTGGGGGTGCTCCGAAGGGAGCACAACCCACCAGGGCGCGCCTGGAGACCCAGGCACGCCCTGGTGGGTTGTGCCCACCTAGGGTGCCCCCCAGACCGCCTCTTTACTCTATAAATACCCCAATATTCCAGAAACCCTAGGGGATTCGACGAAAACCAATTCCAACTGCTGCAAGTTCAAAAAACACCAGGTCCAATCTAGAAACCATCTCAGAGGGGTTCATCATGTCCATTGCTGCCTCTCCGATGATGCCTGAGTAGTTCTTTGTATACCTCCAGGTCCATAGTTAGTAGCTAGATGGCTTCCTCTCTCTCTCTTTTTGATTCTCAATACAATGGTCTCTTGGAGATCCATATGATGTAATTATTTTGCGGTGTGTTTGTTGGGATCCGATGAACTTTCAGTTTATGATCAGATCTATCTCTTTTTATCCATGAAAGTTATTTGAATCATCTTTGATCTCTTATATGCATAATTGCCTATAGCCTCATATTTCTTCTCATATATTTGGGTTTTTTTGGCCAACTTGATCTATTTATCTTGCAATGGGAAGAGGTGCTTTGTGATGGGTTCGATCTTACGGTGCTTGATCCTAGTGACAGAAGGGGAACTGACACGTATGTATCGTTGCCATTAGGGATAACAAGATGGGGTCTATTTCTACACAAATAGATTTTGTCTAAATCATGTCATCGTTCTTATTGCATTACTCCATTTCTCCATGAACTTAATACACTAGATGCATGCTGGATAGCGGTCGATGTGTGGAGTATTAGTAGTAGATGTAGGCAGGAGTCAGTCTACTAATCTTGGACGTGATGCCTATATAATCATCATTGCCTGGATATCATCATGATTATTTGAAGTTCTATCAATTCCCAAATAGTAATTTGTTCACCCACCGTTTGCTATTTTTCTCGAGAGAAGCCACTAGTGAAACCTACAGCCCCCGAATCTCTTCCTTAATATATTTTCCTTTGTGATCTATTTTCCTTTGCTTTCATTTTTAGATCTATTAAACCAAAAATACAAAAATACCTTGCTGCAATTTATTTTATTTGAGATCTATTTATCCCATCTGTCATATTTTTATCACGTTCGTTTGCCCATTTTTGTCGCCGTTACCCGAAAGGGATTGACAACCCCCTTAACATGTCGGGTTGCGAGTATTTGTTATTTGTGTGCAGGTGTTGTTTACGTAGTGTTGCTTGGTTCTCCTACTGGTTGGATAACCTTGGTCTCATCACTAAGGGAAATACCTATCATCGTTGTGCTGCATCATCCCTTCCTCTTTGGGGAAATTCCGACGTAGTTCTAGCAGACATCAAAAGGAATTTTTGGCGCCGTTGCCGTGGAGACATCATCAACATATACCAGGTTCCTAATCATAAATCTCATCTCCTTGCAATTTACATTATTTTCCATTTGCCTCTCGTTCTCCTCTCCCCCACTTCACAAAAAATTGTCGTTTTATTCGCCCTCTTTTTCGTTCGCCATTTTCTTGCCGGATCTGTTTTTGTGTGCAATCTTGTTTGATGCTTTTGTCGTTATGGATAGTTCTTCCTCTATTGCGTGCATTCCTGAGAACGAGGTTCTCAACTTTAAACAAAGGGGAGGAGAAATCTAAAAGATTCTTGGCATAGGATTTGCAATGCTCAAAATAGATCTATCCGTAAGCAATCTACCGTTGTTCTTCTTTGCTATTTTTATGTGGGCATCACCACTTGGTATAGATTCGTCCTTGATATGATTAGCGGTGGAAATTTCTTGATGTGTCCCTCTCTTGATGCTTTTAGTGCTATGGGAAATTTAGTAGGCTCACCACCTCTTATGATTAATGAAACAACTTCGACTGTTGAGCATGTCATGGAAAGATTAGATGCTATTGAAAATAAAATGCTTACTGAAGAACATTTTGAAAACTTGGATAAAAAGATGCATAATTTTTCTACTAAAATTGGGTCAAAAGTGGGAGAAGTTTTTAAGTTGTTAAAAGAAAAGGGTACCGTAATCCATGAAAGAATTGATGAAAGCCCTTCTCGGATTGATAAACTGGAAGGGATCTTCAGTAATCTAAGCACGGCCATTGCTTCCGCTAAAAATATTGAGAAAACTCCTGTAAATATTGGCAATATTACTCAAGTTACTAAGAACAAGGGTGCAACTTCTAGTAATAATGGTAAAGAGGATCTTAAGATGATTAGTATTCACCCGGATTTTGTTGAAGTTATAAGTGATCCCTTGGGCAAGAATGAATTCTTTAAATTTGTTTCTAGGAGTATTATAATTGAAAATGTTTATGCTAAATTTTTGAATAATTCTAAGTGCTTGATGGAAGAGTTGGAAAACAAGGATGACAAAACATAGATCCTTGCTTTATGCCTAGCTAGGGGCGTGAAAAAATAGTGCTTGTTGGGAGGCAACCCAATGAATAAAAGTTATTTTTGCCTTTTGCTTCTTGTTCTTAAGTGTTAGCACAATTATGCTACTGTTATGATTGTATTTTTTGTGTTTTATTTAGTGTTTGCGCCAAGTAAAGCCTTTAGGGTCTTCTTGGGTGATAGTTGACTTGATCTTGGTGAAAAACGGAAACTTTCATGCTCACGGAATTAATTTTAGTTTTTAACCAGAGCATGGTAAAATACCAATTATTATTGAAGAAGATTACTATACAAATTTCTCAGGCCGTCCTAATTTTTCAGAATTTTTGGAGTTATAGAAGTATTCGAAATACCCAGATTGCTACAGACTGTTCTGTTTTTTGACAGATTCTATTTTCTTTGCGTTGTGTGCTTGTTTCGATGATTCTATGGTTTTCTTTGAAGAGTTTTTGCCATATAAAAGTTGGAATACAGTAGATATAATGCATGAATAAAATATGAATTGCTTTGCAACATGACTTATAGTATTTAATTTGTTTTCTTATACTAACGGATCTCACGAAGGTTTTGTTGAGTTTTGTGTGAATGAAGTTTTCAAGTTTTGGGTGATGTTAGGATGGATGAAGGAATAAGGAGTAAGAAGAGCCTAAGCTCGAGGATGACCATGTCATCCAAGCTATTATCCAAAGAGAAGCAAGCAACTAAGCGTTAGGATGCCCCGAGTGGCATCCCCTCTTTCTTCTAACGACCATCGGTATTGTACTAGAAGCTATATTTGTATTCATCACATACTATGAGTTTTGCTTGGAGTGTCTTGTATGTTATGAGTCTTTGATTGTTCTGCTTCGTGTTTTAAGTCTTGAATCCTTGCTGGACACACCTATTTGAGAGAGCCAAAATTATGCCATGACTTGTTAGAATTGCTCTCTATGCTTCACTTAAATCTTTATGGGCTATGGAATTGCTCTAGTGCTTCACTCATATCTTTTTTAGCACGATGTGCTTTAGTATTTTTGAAGAAATGTACTCTCGCTTCACTTAAATTAATTTGAGAGAAAGAAATTTTATGCTCATGACCTTCACTTATGTTTGAGCTTATCAAAAGCAACACATGAAAATTAGTTCCAAAGTGATAGATATCCAAGAAGGATATAATAAAAACATTCATGAATATCATTGGACAAAATAAACACGATTCCTTGTAATAGTTTTGAGATACGATGATGTGATATGTGAGTCATGTTGATGAGTAATTATGCTTTAGTACGAATATTGGTGTTAAGATTTGTGATTCCCTATGCAAGCACGAAAGTCAATAGTTATGCAATGAAATTACATCCTACCTATGGTGCATTATTCGGTGTTAATTATGCTTAATGCTCACTTATGAGATTATTCGTTTCTTGGTTGGTCGCTTCTCAATCTTTTGCTAGCCTTCATTTTGCACTAAGTATGATCACTACTCGTGCATCCAAAATCCTTTAAACCAGTTTTGCCATATGAGTCCACTATACCTACCTATATGTGGTATTCTTTTGCCGTTCTAAGAAAATTTGTATGTGCCATCTCTAATTTTCAAAATAAATGTCTCTTGTGTGTGCTCGTACCGCCCGTGAGGCGGTGAGGGGTTTTCCATGCTAGATGTGTTATTCTCATGATGAGTGTTTATTCACTTGTCATTGCACGAGAGTAAGGCAAAGGTATTAGGGATGCCCAGTCCCGAAATGAAAAATGAATTTACTTTATGTTGTCAAATAATAAATTCATTGGAAAGTGTTAGTATGGAAGGCACCCGTAGATACGGTTAGCCATGGAAAGTGAAAGTATGGTGGAACTGCCTATGATATATCTAGCATGGAAAGTGTGGGGAGCTCTAAGTCATTTTTGTTCGTAGGAAAAGTATGCATCTCAAAATGTTTTTATCTCTCAATCTTCGCTTTGAGCTCTAGCACCTCTACAAATCCCTACTTCCCTCAATGAAGGGCCTTTCTTTTACTTTATGCAATTTTTTTGAGTCTCCATCTTCTCTTATAAAGCACCAACTAGGGGGCACTATGATCGTACTTGAGCATTGGGTGTAGCTAATATGAGAGTATGTTTCATGAATGGATCAATGATTGAGCATGATGGGCTAGGGATAACTTATTTTAGCATTGATATTTTGGAAGACATGGTTGCTTGTTGATATGCTTGAGTATTTAGGTCTCATGTCAAAACTAGGCTATTGCTTTGAATCATATAAAAGTCCAAATGTCCATGTTATAAAGAAAAGAATATGAAATGACATGTTAGGTAGCATTCCACATCAAAAATTTTGTTTTTATCATTTACCTACTCAAGGACGAGCAGGAATTAAGCTTCGGGATTCTGATACGTCTCCAACGTATCTATATTTTTTATTGTTCCATGTTGTTATATTATCATTCTTAGATGTTTTATAATCATTTTATAATCATTTTATACCATTTTTTGGTACTAACCTATTAACACAGTGCCAAGTGCCAGTTATAGTTTTTTTGCATGTTTTTTACATTGCAGGTAATCAGTAACAAATGGAGTCCAAATGCAGCAAAACCTTTTGTGGATTTTTTTGGACCACAAGACATCCAATGGGTCGAAGAAGCACCTGGGGGCACGCCCTGGTGAGTTGTGCCCACCTCGGGTGCCCCCCAGACTGCCTCTTTACTCTATAAATACCCCAATATTCCAGAAACCGCAGGGGAGTCGACGAAAATCAATTCTAGCCACCGCAAGTTCTAGAAACACCAAATCGAATCTAGACACCATCTCGGAGGAGTTCATCACGTCCATTGGTGCCTCTCCGATGATGCGTGAGTAGTTCTTTGTAGACCTTCGGGTCTGTAGTTACTAGCTAGATGGCTTCCTCTCTCTCTTTTGATTCCCAAAACAATGGTCTCTTGGAGATCCATATGATGTAATTATTTTGCGGTGTGTTTGTTGGGGTCTGATGAACTTTCAGTTTATGATCAGATCTATCTTTTTTTATCCATGAAAGTTATTTGAGTCTTCTTTGATCTCTTACACGCATGATTGCTTATAGCCTCGTATTTCTTCTCCGATATTTGGGTTTTGTTTGCCCAACTTGATCTATTTATCTTGCAATGGGAAGAGGTGCTTTGTGATGGGTTCAATCTTACGGTGCTTGATCCCAGTGACAGAAGGGGAACCGACACGTATGTATCACTGCCATTAAGGATAACAAGATGGGGTCTATTTCTACATAAATAGATGTTGTCTACATCATGTCATCATTCTTATTGCATTACTCTGTTTCTCCATGAACTTAATACACTAGATGCATGTTGGATAGCGGTCTATGTGTGGAGTGATAGTTGTAGCGTCCCGACCTCAAATGGTCAAGTCTTTGTGCTTCAGTGTCATCCCTAGATCGGTAATGCTGACACACACAGTACTTGAAGGATTTATAACAGAGTGGCAATCACACCCTTATTACATCGAATGTCTCAAGAGAGAACTTATTACAATAAATATGGCTTAAGGCCATCTAATACGATAACAACGGAAGGCTTCGAAGATAAAGTGAGTCCATCAACTCCAACGACATAGCTGAGTGCATGACAAACGACCTATCGCACCATACTCCTCGTCTGAAAAGTTTGCAACATGATACGTTGCAGCCCAAAAATGGGTCAGCACATGGAATATACTGGTAATGTAACACAACAGAGTAATGAACAGATAAATGCTGTCACTACATGCATATATGGCTGGTGGAGGCTGTATGGTTAATATGTTTTGCAAAAAGCCAATTTTTTCCTACAACAAAGGAATATATTTTATTTAACTATCATGGTAGTTGAACAATATTGAGACGGTTCCTCCAACTCAATCCCAATTAAAAGTAATTATCAACCCAACAAATTATTTTAGAGTGATGAGATCCATATGATAATCCAAAAACCAGATACTCAAGATGTCCATTACCGGGGACACGGCTAACCATGGTTAGTTTATACACTCTACAGAGGTTTGTGCACTTTTCCCCATAAGACTCGATCTCCTCCGTTGGATTTGTGACACTACATGGTGTTTGAAAAACAGATGACCGAGACACAATCTTTCAGAAGCATTTGCTCTCTACTCCGGGCGGACCGGTACACCTACAATCCCCTACATCTGCTAGTCCACCTCTTCAAGAACTCACGCAACTTACTCAACTATGCCAGCGCCCATAATGGCTTGTGGCTGCACACGGAAGTTTCTAGCATGAATAGTCTTATGATCCCTTTGAGCCTGGGTGGCGGACCGTAGGATGATCACATGGGTACTCCAGGATATCCTAGGACTACACTGGATTCTCCAGGTGCCCACAAGAAATCCACCCAGATGTGTATTAAAGTTGCCACCTTAAGTTGAACCATTAATTAACAACTCACATCTTCTATGGATACACTCAAACCCAATCCACGTCTACGAGCATAGCATAGCAATATAAGCATAACGTATAAGTAACTCCCAAGGGTTTGATAATAAAACATGTAATAGGTTCTACCTCATTATCTACTTCCCAGACCCACATGTTAAGAGATCCTACTCATGCAATGTGTGAAGGTTGAAACTAATGCATAAAATTGGGTGATAAAGGGGTATGATCAAAGTGTTACTTGCCTTGCTGACGATCTGCAAATCCTAAAGACTCGTAGTAGCATGCTTCGCACTCCGGGTGTTCTATCGCAAACAAACAATAGCATACAAAAGCAATCAAGCAATGATGCATGGGTAAATCTCAAATAAGAAGAACTAACCAGAAAGTTCAACTGAAGAACTCCGGTTTGCAAAAAGAATCAAATCAAACGGAGCAACGAAACTCAAAGTGCGAAAGAAACAAGATCCGATTACTAATCTAGACTAAAGTCAAATTTTATAGTACCAAAATCTTGTTCAAGTTGGTTAAATAGAAAGAGGGCTTCGAGACGAAGATCCAGGCGCTTGAATCGCCTGATTCTGATAAACGAGTGAAAAGATAAACTAAAACTATGATCAGGGCAGAAATCATGATCGAAAATAATCACGAAAAACCCTGGAAAAAGAAAACTGACGAACAGGCTAACGAACGAACGCTCGCTGTCTGTGACTAACGGATGAATGGCGTTCGTTAAAACGAACGTACAGACGAACGTCCGCAAAATAAATAAACCGACGGAAAAAACGATCTAATTGAAAAAAACAAGATCTTGGTTTTCGAAAGAAAATCGAACGGTTTTCTCGCGAAAACCGGCGGCGGTGGCAGCTACCTCCGATGGCGGACGGCGGGGCGGCGGCTCCGGTGGGTCGGGCGCGGGGTGGCAAGGCGGCGAGC